>NC_136358.1:11229069-11231569 GCF_037039965.1 Doryrhamphus excisus | reverse complement strand
GGCCCCGGACGACGCGCCAGGGCGGTCCGGGGGGGAGACGGCGGGGACGCTGGGGGCCGAACCGGCGGGGCGCCGTTGGAGGACGGCCGGGTCAGACGGGTCGTCTCGATCTCGCTTCAATCGGGTCGGGCGGGGGGACCGCGACGCCGACCAGGGGGCCCCCCCCCGGAGGGGGGGGTTGCCTGGCCGATCGAGGCTCACGCCGCGTGTCCGCCCTCGCCCATCGAGGCCAAGCCGCAGGTCGGGGGAACCGTCCGCCCGAACACCGGCGCGAGCGCCGGCCGGCGGGGGCCCCCCGTGGCGGGTCAGGTTTGCAAATCGGTCAGTTCTCTCTCCACGCTCTGTCGTTCCGGTCCCACGACGGTCTGTCTTCAAGGTTCTCACGACGGTCTGTCTTCAAGGTTCTCACGACGGTCTGTCTTCTCCGTTCTCACGACGGTCTGTCTTCTCCGTTCTCACGACGGTCTGTCTTCTCCGTTCTCACGACGGTCTGTCTTTCCGGCCTGACGCCGCGCGAGGCCGGTGAAGGCGCTCGCTCGTCGGACACATCATATCAACAGCCGCCCTCTCGGCTGTGATCCACGCTCGTCCGATGCTGAACCGGCGTGGTGGGGCGGGGCGAAGCCGCCACGCGAGGCCGGTGAAGGCGCTCGCTTGTCGGACACGTCTTATCAACAGCCGCCCTCTCGGCTGTGAGACGCCGCGCGAGGCCGGGGAAGGCGCTCGCTCGTCGGACACATCATATCAACAGCCGCCCTCTCGGCTGTGATCCACGCTCGTCCGATGCTGAACCGGCGTGGTGGGGCGGGGCGAAGCCGCCACGCGAGGCCGGTGAAGGCGCTCGCTTGTCGGACACGTCTTATCAACAGCCGCCCTCTCGGCTGTGAGACGCCGCGCGAGGCCGGGGAAGGCGCTCGCTCGTCGGACACATCATATCAACAGCCGCCCTCTCGGCTGTGAGCCACGCCCGGCCAACGGTGAAGCGGGAGAACCGGCGTGTACGGCGGGGCGAAGCCGCCGCGCGAGGCCGGTGAAGGCGCTCGCCTGTCGAACACATCATACGCGCAGCCTCGGCGTGAGCTGCGGAGGAGAACTTGGAAAAATTCTCACTCGAAAAAGGAACCAGAGGAGCGGCCCTCGCCGGCATCAGTCCGTGTTTCAGTGCTTCAAAATCGGCCTCAAAAAGCACGTTTTCTCGGTCTAAACCCTGGTAGTCAAGGTTTCTAAAAAGTCGGTTTCTCAAATCGTGCATGAGGTGTTTTGGTGAACCAGGTAATTTCGCATATACGGGAGAAGGTAAGGTATCCCCCCCCCCCCCTCTCGGCTGTTTTACCTTCTCCCGTCTAAGCGAAAATCCCTGGTTGACCAAAACACTCATTGACCGCCATTCATTTGACACTCTGTCATATTTTCAAACATTTTTCCCCCATTGACCGCCATTCATTTGACACTCTGTCATATTTTCAAACATTTTTCCCCCCATTGACCGCCATTCATTTGACACTCTGTCATATTTTCCAACATTTTTTTCCCCCGTTGACCGCCATTCATTTGACACTCTGTCACATTTTCAAACATTTTCCCCCCATTGACCCGTCAATGACGCCGTCATTTCATACACTTTGCAGCGGGGTTTCGAAGCAGGGCAGCGCGGCCAGCGAGCGGCCTTCCTCCCGCTGGCCCCCCCGCCGTCATCTCATACACTTTGCAGCGTGTTTCAAAGCAGGGCAGCGCGGCCAGCGAGCGGCCTTCCTCCCGCAAGCCTCCCGCTGGCCCCCCGCCGTCATTTCGTACACTTTGCAGCGTGTTTCAAAGCAGGGCAGCGCGGCCAGCGAGCGGCCTTCCTCCCGCAAGCCTCCCGCTGGCCCCCCCGCCGTCATTTCATACACTTTGCAGCGTGTTTCAAAGCAGGGCAGCGCGGGCAGCGAGCCGCCAGCCTCCCGCGTGAAATTCACACACTTTGCAGCGGCTCTCCCCGCAACACCGAGCCGCTTTAGTGCGCCGGGGGTCCCGCCCTCGTTTTCACAAACTTTACAGCGGGGCCGGAGGGGCTTCCGGCCGTCCCTCTTTTATTTTAAACCGCTCTATGGCGTGCCACCGGCCGTCCGTGCGTCGTGTTCATTCGCTCGGCGGGCTTGCGGTTCAGCACCGAAGGCTGGACAGCGACACTCCACGTCGCATTTCCCGGCAATTTAAAGCCGCCTCGGGGCTCCAGGCCTGTCGGGTGCGCTTTTAAACTCGCCCCGTCGGGACTCTGTCACTCTTCCCCCTCTTTTCTTGACACACTGGGTACTCTACTGGAGCTTGCAGCGGCGTTTGGCCGCACCTCCAGGCCGCCTCGGGGCTCCAGGCCTGTCGGGTGCGCTTTTAAACTGGCCCCGTTGGGACTTTGTCACTTTTTCCCCCCTTTTCTTGACACACTGGGTACTCTACTGGAGCTTGCAGCGGCGTTTGGTCGCACCTCCAGGCCGCCTCGGGGCTCCAGGCCTGTCGGGTGCGC
>NC_136358.1:11202500-11204049 GCF_037039965.1 Doryrhamphus excisus | reverse complement strand
CGAGACCCTGCGCGAACGGGACGAGGGGCGGCCCGGGGGGAGCCGTAACGGGGACCCGGGGCGGAGGCGACGGCTGACGCCGAAGACCGCCGGCCGAGCCGCGCGCGCGCCGGACAAAACCCACCGGGCGACGTTCAACCTCGAAAGCCTTCCGCTTCCGGCCAAGCTGTCTGCACTTGAGGGGACGAAGGCCCGCGAGGGGCCTGCGACAAACCCCAGCCGCGGGAGCGTAGGCCGCCCCGGAACGGGGCGTCCGTACTCCCGATTGATTGCTCGAGCGACGCTCAGACAGGCGTGGCCCCGGGAGGGACCCGGGGCCGCAAGGTGCGTTCGAAGTGTCGATGATCAATGTGTCCTGCAATTCACATTAGTTCTCGCAGCTGGCTGCGTTCTTCATCGACGCACGAGCCGAGTGATCCACCGCTAAGAGTCGTCAGAGGTGAGAGGTTTCCCGGCCACCGCCCCCTCTCGGCGGAGGGCCGGGGAGGTTGACAGGTTCGGAGACAAAGGGGTTTCGCACCAGAGGCTGTTTCGACGGGCGCCGCGGGCGCCCCGGCCGCCGCCCGCCCCGGGGAGGGCGGACGGGCCGGGGACATTGAACCCCCCGCCACCCCCCCGGGGGGGGGGAGGCGAGCGTTGGGTACCCGCGGTCCCCCCGTCGCCCCCCTACGGAGGCCGACGGGCTGGGTCTTATGGGTTCCGATGCCGCGTCCGCGCGGACGGAGAGGGGGTGATGGCACCCCCCCGCGCCGCGCGGCCGCGAACCTCGGGCGGGCCCGGGCCGGCCCTCCCGCGCGGGGAGGGACCGGGCGCCGCGCCCGCCGTCGGCCCTGGGACAACCGGAGTCTCCGCCGGAGGGGGGAGACGAGCGAGGCCCCGCGCCAGACGGACCGTCGGCGCGGCGCCGTCGGAACGCGGCCCCGCGCGCGACCGGGAGGGCCCCCGGAACGGGCCGAAGCCCGGACCGGAAACCCGCCCCGCCGCACGCGGGCGCGCCCGCCGTGCCGTCGCCGCCGTAAGAGCTCGGGGCTACGTCGACCGCGGACGAGGCCGAAGCCCCGCCGAGCCGCCGCGGCCCCGGCCCCTCGCCGGGCCCGGGAGACGCGAGGCGCGTCGGGACGCGGACCCGCGCCGGACGGGAGTGGGGTGGCCCCATCCCCGCCGAACGCGGGCGCGCCCGCCGCGCCGTCGCGCCGTCTGCCTGCCGCCATTCCTCCGGCCGTGGGGGGGGCGAGACCCCCGCGCCCGACGGACCGTCGGCGAGGGCGCCGTCGGAACGCGGCCCCGCGCGCGACCGGGAGGGCCCCCGGAACGGGCCGAAGCCCGGACCGGAAACCCGCCCCGCCGCACGCGGGCGCGCCCGCCGTGCCCTCGCCGCCGTAAGAGCGCGGGGCGCCGTCGACGCGGACGGGGCCGAAGCCCAGCCGCGCCGCCGTCGCCCCGGCCCCTCGCCGAGCCCGGGGACGCGAGGCCCGTCGGGACGCGGACCCGCGCCGGACCGGAGGGGGGTTGCGGCGGGGTGGGAACGGGCCGGAGCCCGGACTTTAAC
>NC_136358.1:11182500-11185000 GCF_037039965.1 Doryrhamphus excisus | reverse complement strand
GTCTTTCCGGCCTGACGCCGCGCGAGGCCGGTGAAGGCGCTCGCTCGTCGGACACATCATATCAACAGCCGCCCTCTCGGCTGTGATCCACGCTCGTCCGATGCTGAACCGGCGTGGTGGGGCGGGGCGAAGCCGCCACGCGAGGCCGGTGAAGGCGCTCGCTTGTCGGACACGTCTTATCAACAGCCGCCCTCTCGGCTGTGAGACGCCGCGCGAGGCCGGGGAAGGCGCTCGCTCGTCGGACACATCATATCAACAGCCGCCCTCTCGGCTGTGATCCACGCTCGTCCGATGCTGAACCGGCGTGGTGGGGCGGGGCGAAGCCGCCACGCGAGGCCGGTGAAGGCGCTCGCTTGTCGGACACGTCTTATCAACAGCCGCCCTCTCGGCTGTGAGACGCCGCGCGAGGCCGGGGAAGGCGCTCGCTCGTCGGACACATCATATCAACAGCCGCCCTCTCGGCTGTGAGCCACGCCCGGCCAACGGTGAAGCGGGAGAACCGGCGTGTACGGCGGGGCGAAGCCGCCGCGCGAGGCCGGTGAAGGCGCTCGCCTGTCGAACACATCATACGCGCAGCCTCGGCGTGAGCTGCGGAGGAGAACTTGGAAAAATTCTCACTCGAAAAAGGAACCAGAGGAGCGGCCCTCGCCGGCATCAGTCCGTGTTTCAGTGCTTCAAAATCGGCCTCAAAAAGCACGTTTTCTCGGTCTAAACCCTGGTAGTCAAGGTTTCTAAAAAGTCGGTTTCTCAAATCGTGCATGAGGTGTTTTGGTGAACCAGGTAATTTCGCATATACGGGAGAAGGTAAGGTATCCCCCCCCCCCCCTCTCGGCTGTTTTACCTTCTCCCGTCTAAGCGAAAATCCCTGGTTGACCAAAACACTCATTGACCGCCATTCATTTGACACTCTGTCATATTTTCAAACATTTTTCCCCCATTGACCGCCATTCATTTGACACTCTGTCATATTTTCAAACATTTTTCCCCCCATTGACCGCCATTCATTTGACACTCTGTCATATTTTCCAACATTTTTTTCCCCCGTTGACCGCCATTCATTTGACACTCTGTCACATTTTCAAACATTTTCCCCCCATTGACCCGTCAATGACGCCGTCATTTCATACACTTTGCAGCGGGGTTTCGAAGCAGGGCAGCGCGGCCAGCGAGCGGCCTTCCTCCCGCTGGCCCCCCCGCCGTCATCTCATACACTTTGCAGCGTGTTTCAAAGCAGGGCAGCGCGGCCAGCGAGCGGCCTTCCTCCCGCAAGCCTCCCGCTGGCCCCCCGCCGTCATTTCGTACACTTTGCAGCGTGTTTCAAAGCAGGGCAGCGCGGCCAGCGAGCGGCCTTCCTCCCGCAAGCCTCCCGCTGGCCCCCCCGCCGTCATTTCATACACTTTGCAGCGTGTTTCAAAGCAGGGCAGCGCGGGCAGCGAGCCGCCAGCCTCCCGCGTGAAATTCACACACTTTGCAGCGGCTCTCCCCGCAACACCGAGCCGCTTTAGTGCGCCGGGGGTCCCGCCCTCGTTTTCACAAACTTTACAGCGGGGCCGGAGGGGCTTCCGGCCGTCCCTCTTTTATTTTAAACCGCTCTATGGCGTGCCACCGGCCGTCCGTGCGTCGTGTTCATTCGCTCGGCGGGCTTGCGGTTCAGCACCGAAGGCTGGACAGCGACACTCCACGTCGCATTTCCCGGCAATTTAAAGCC
Source organism: Doryrhamphus excisus (assembly GCF_037039965.1). Lineage (NCBI taxonomy): Eukaryota > Metazoa > Chordata > Actinopteri > Syngnathiformes > Syngnathidae > Doryrhamphus > Doryrhamphus excisus. Next base: position 11,183,292 of record NC_136358.1, on the reverse strand, counting down.
GCCTCGGGGCTCCAGGCCTGTCGGGTGCGCTTTTAAACTCGCCCCGTCGGGACTCTGTCACTCTTCCCCCTCTTTTCTTGACACACTGGGTACTCTACTGGAGCTTGCAGCGGCGTTTGGCCGCACCTCCAGGCCGCCTCGGGGCTCCAGGCCTGTCGGGTGCGCTTTTAAACTGGCCCCGTTGGGACTTTGTCACTTTTCCCCCTCTTTTCTTGACACACTGGGTACTCTACTGGAGCTTGCAGCGGCGTTTGGTCGCACCTCCAGGCCGCCTAGGGGCTCCAGGCCTGTCGGGTGCGCTTTTAAACTCGCCCCGTTGGGACTCTGTCACTTTTTCCCCCCTTTTCTTGACACACTGGGTACTCTACTGGAGCTTGCAGCGGCGTTTGGTCGCACCTCCAGGCCGCCTCGGGGCTCCAGGCCTGTCGGGTGCGCTTTTAAACTGGCCCCGTTGGGACTTTGTCACTTTTCCCCCTCTTTTCTTGACACACTGGGTACTCTACTGGAGCTTGCAGCGGCGTTTGGTCGCACCTCCAGGCCGCCTAGGGGCTCCAGGCCTGTCGGGTGCGCTTTTAAACTCGCCCCGTTGGGACTTTGTCACTTTTTCCCCCCTTTTCTTGACACACTGGGTACTCTACTGGAGCTTGCAGCGGCGTTTGGCCGCACCTCCAGGCCGCCTCGGGGCTCCAGGCCTGTCGGGTGCGCTTTTAAACTCGCCCCGTTGGGACTTTGTCACTTTTTCCCCCCTTTTCTTGACACACTGGGTACTCTACTGGAGCTTGCAGCGGCGTT
>NC_136358.1:11167500-11170000 GCF_037039965.1 Doryrhamphus excisus | reverse complement strand
AAAACACTCATTGACCGCCATTCATTTGACACTCTGTCATATTTTCAAACATTTTTCCCCCATTGACCGCCATTCATTTGACACTCTGTCATATTTTCAAACATTTTTCCCCCCATTGACCGCCATTCATTTGACACTCTGTCATATTTTCCAACATTTTTTTCCCCCGTTGACCGCCATTCATTTGACACTCTGTCACATTTTCAAACATTTTCCCCCCATTGACCCGTCAATGACGCCGTCATTTCATACACTTTGCAGCGGGGTTTCGAAGCAGGGCAGCGCGGCCAGCGAGCGGCCTTCCTCCCGCTGGCCCCCCCGCCGTCATCTCATACACTTTGCAGCGTGTTTCAAAGCAGGGCAGCGCGGCCAGCGAGCGGCCTTCCTCCCGCAAGCCTCCCGCTGGCCCCCCGCCGTCATTTCGTACACTTTGCAGCGTGTTTCAAAGCAGGGCAGCGCGGCCAGCGAGCGGCCTTCCTCCCGCAAGCCTCCCGCTGGCCCCCCCGCCGTCATTTCATACACTTTGCAGCGTGTTTCAAAGCAGGGCAGCGCGGGCAGCGAGCCGCCAGCCTCCCGCGTGAAATTCACACACTTTGCAGCGGCTCTCCCCGCAACACCGAGCCGCTTTAGTGCGCCGGGGGTCCCGCCCTCGTTTTCACAAACTTTACAGCGGGGCCGGAGGGGCTTCCGGCCGTCCCTCTTTTATTTTAAACCGCTCTATGGCGTGCCACCGGCCGTCCGTGCGTCGTGTTCATTCGCTCGGCGGGCTTGCGGTTCAGCACCGAAGGCTGGACAGCGACACTCCACGTCGCATTTCCCGGCAATTTAAAGCCGCCTCGGGGCTCCAGGCCTGTCGGGTGCGCTTTTAAACTCGCCCCGTCGGGACTCTGTCACTCTTCCCCCTCTTTTCTTGACACACTGGGTACTCTACTGGAGCTTGCAGCGGCGTTTGGCCGCACCTCCAGGCCGCCTCGGGGCTCCAGGCCTGTCGGGTGCGCTTTTAAACTGGCCCCGTTGGGACTTTGTCACTTTTCCCCCTCTTTTCTTGACACACTGGGTACTCTACTGGAGCTTGCAGCGGCGTTTGGTCGCACCTCCAGGCCGCCTAGGGGCTCCAGGCCTGTCGGGTGCGCTTTTAAACTCGCCCCGTTGGGACTCTGTCACTTTTTCCCCCCTTTTCTTGACACACTGGGTACTCTACTGGAGCTTGCAGCGGCGTTTGGTCGCACCTCCAGGCCGCCTCGGGGCTCCAGGCCTGTCGGGTGCGCTTTTAAACTGGCCCCGTTGGGACTTTGTCACTTTTCCCCCTCTTTTCTTGACACACTGGGTACTCTACTGGAGCTTGCAGCGGCGTTTGGTCGCACCTCCAGGCCGCCTAGGGGCTCCAGGCCTGTCGGGTGCGCTTTTAAACTCGCCCCGTTGGGACTTTGTCACTTTTTCCCCCCTTTTCTTGACACACTGGGTACTCTACTGGAGCTTGCAGCGGCGTTTGGCCGCACCTCCAGGCCGCCTCGGGGCTCCAGGCCTGTCGGGTGCGCTTTTAAACTCGCCCCGTTGGGACTTTGTCACTTTTTCCCCCCTTTTCTTGACACACTGGGTACTCTACTGGAGCTTGCAGCGGCGTTTGGCCGCACCTCCAGGCCGCCTCGGGGCTCCAGGCCTGTCGGGTGCGCTTTTAAACTGGCCCCGTTGGGACTTTGTCACTTTTTCCCCCCTTTTCTTGACACACTGGGTACTCTACTGGAGCTTGCAGCGGCGTTTGGCCGCACCTCCAGGCCGCCTAGGGGCTCCAGGCCTGTCGGGTGCGCTTTTAAACTGGCCCCGTTGGGACTCTGTCACTTTTCCCCCTCTTTTCTTGACACACTGGGTACTCTACTGGAGCTTGCAGCGGCGTTTGGCCGCACCTCCAGGCCGCCTCGGGGCTCCAGGCCTGTCGGGTGCGCTTTTAAACTGGCCCCGTTGGGACTTTGTCACTTTTTCCCCCCTTTTCTTGACACACTGGGTACTCTACTGGAGCTTGCAGCGGCGTTTGGTCGCACCTCCAGGCCGCCTCGGGGCTCCAGGCCTGTCGGGTGCGCATTTAAACTCGCCCCGTTGGGACTTTGTCACTTTTCCCCCCCTTTTCTTGACACACTGGGTACTCTACTGGAGCTTGCAGCGGCGTTTGGTCGCACCTCCAGGCCGCCTAGGGGCTCCAGGCCTGTCGGGTGCGCTTTTAAACTCGCCCCGTTGGGACTTTGTCACTTTTCCCCCTCTTTTCTTGACACACTGGGTACTCTACTGGAGCTTGCAGCGGCGTTTGGCCGCACCTCCAGGCCGCCTAGGGGCTCCAGGCCTGTCGGGTGCGCTTTTAAACTCGCCCCGTTGGGACTTTGTCACTTTTTCCCCCCTTTTCTTGACACACTGGGTACTCTACTGGAGCTTGCAGCGGCGTTTGGCCGCACCTCCAGGCCGCCTCGGGGCTCCAGGCCTGTCGGGTGCGCTTTTAAACTCGCCCCGT
>NC_136358.1:11152500-11155000 GCF_037039965.1 Doryrhamphus excisus | reverse complement strand
CCCGTCGGGACTCTGTCACTCTTCCCCCTCTTTTCTTGACACACTGGGTACTCTACTGGAGCTTGCAGCGGCGTTTGGCCGCACCTCCAGGCCGCCTCGGGGCTCCAGGCCTGTCGGGTGCGCTTTTAAACTGGCCCCGTTGGGACTTTGTCACTTTTCCCCCTCTTTTCTTGACACACTGGGTACTCTACTGGAGCTTGCAGCGGCGTTTGGTCGCACCTCCAGGCCGCCTAGGGGCTCCAGGCCTGTCGGGTGCGCTTTTAAACTCGCCCCGTTGGGACTCTGTCACTTTTTCCCCCCTTTTCTTGACACACTGGGTACTCTACTGGAGCTTGCAGCGGCGTTTGGTCGCACCTCCAGGCCGCCTCGGGGCTCCAGGCCTGTCGGGTGCGCTTTTAAACTGGCCCCGTTGGGACTTTGTCACTTTTCCCCCTCTTTTCTTGACACACTGGGTACTCTACTGGAGCTTGCAGCGGCGTTTGGTCGCACCTCCAGGCCGCCTAGGGGCTCCAGGCCTGTCGGGTGCGCTTTTAAACTCGCCCCGTTGGGACTTTGTCACTTTTTCCCCCCTTTTCTTGACACACTGGGTACTCTACTGGAGCTTGCAGCGGCGTTTGGCCGCACCTCCAGGCCGCCTCGGGGCTCCAGGCCTGTCGGGTGCGCTTTTAAACTCGCCCCGTTGGGACTTTGTCACTTTTTCCCCCCTTTTCTTGACACACTGGGTACTCTACTGGAGCTTGCAGCGGCGTTTGGCCGCACCTCCAGGCCGCCTCGGGGCTCCAGGCCTGTCGGGTGCGCTTTTAAACTGGCCCCGTTGGGACTTTGTCACTTTTTCCCCCCTTTTCTTGACACACTGGGTACTCTACTGGAGCTTGCAGCGGCGTTTGGCCGCACCTCCAGGCCGCCTAGGGGCTCCAGGCCTGTCGGGTGCGCTTTTAAACTGGCCCCGTTGGGACTCTGTCACTTTTCCCCCTCTTTTCTTGACACACTGGGTACTCTACTGGAGCTTGCAGCGGCGTTTGGCCGCACCTCCAGGCCGCCTCGGGGCTCCAGGCCTGTCGGGTGCGCTTTTAAACTGGCCCCGTTGGGACTTTGTCACTTTTTCCCCCCTTTTCTTGACACACTGGGTACTCTACTGGAGCTTGCAGCGGCGTTTGGTCGCACCTCCAGGCCGCCTCGGGGCTCCAGGCCTGTCGGGTGCGCATTTAAACTCGCCCCGTTGGGACTTTGTCACTTTTCCCCCCCTTTTCTTGACACACTGGGTACTCTACTGGAGCTTGCAGCGGCGTTTGGTCGCACCTCCAGGCCGCCTAGGGGCTCCAGGCCTGTCGGGTGCGCTTTTAAACTCGCCCCGTTGGGACTTTGTCACTTTTCCCCCTCTTTTCTTGACACACTGGGTACTCTACTGGAGCTTGCAGCGGCGTTTGGCCGCACCTCCAGGCCGCCTAGGGGCTCCAGGCCTGTCGGGTGCGCTTTTAAACTCGCCCCGTTGGGACTTTGTCACTTTTTCCCCCCTTTTCTTGACACACTGGGTACTCTACTGGAGCTTGCAGCGGCGTTTGGCCGCACCTCCAGGCCGCCTCGGGGCTCCAGGCCTGTCGGGTGCGCTTTTAAACTCGCCCCGTTGGGACTTTGTCACTTTTTCCCCCCTTTTCTTGACACACTGGGTACTCTACTGGAGCTTGCAGCGGCGTTTGGCCGCACCTCCAGGCCGCCTCGGGGCTCCAGGCCTGTCGGGTGCGCTTTTAAACTGGCCCCGTTGGGACTTTGTCACTTTTTCCCCCCTTTTCTTGACACACTGGGTACTCTACTGGAGCTTGCAGCGGCGTTTGGCCGCACCTCCAGGCCGCCTAGGGGCTCCAGGCCTGTCGGGTGCGCTTTTAAACTGGCCCCGTTGGGACTCTGTCACTTTTCCCCCTCTTTTCTTGACACACTGGGTACTCTACTGGAGCTTGCAGCGGCGTTTGGCCGCACCTCCAGGCCGCCTCGGGGCTCCAGGCCTGTCGGGTGCGCTTTTAAACTGGCCCCGTTGGGACTTTGTCACTTTTTCCCCCCTTTTCTTGACACACTGGGTACTCTACTGGAGCTTGCAGCGGCGTTTGGTCGCACCTCCAGGCCGCCTAGGGGCTCCAGGCCTGTCGGGTGCGCTTTTAAACTCGCCCCGTTGGGACTTTGTCACTTTTTCCCCCCTTTTCTTGACACACTGGGTACTCTACTGGAGCTTGCAGCGGCGTTTGGCCGCACCTCCAGGCCGCCTCGGGGCTCCAGGCCTGTCGGGTGCGCTTTTAAACTCGCCCCGTTGGGACTTTGTCACTTTTTCCCCCCTTTTCTTGACACACTGGGTACTCTACTGGAGCTTGCAGCGGCGTTTGGCCGCACCTCCAGGCCGCCTCGGGGCTCCAGGCCTGTCGGGTGCGCTTTTAAACTGGCCCCGTTGGGACTTTGTCACTTTTTCCCCCCTTTTCTTGACACACTGGGTACTCTACTGGAGCTTGCAGCG
>NC_136358.1:11137500-11140000 GCF_037039965.1 Doryrhamphus excisus | reverse complement strand
TTGACACTCTGTCATATTTTCCAACATTTTTTTCCCCCGTTGACCGCCATTCATTTGACACTCTGTCACATTTTCAAACATTTTCCCCCCATTGACCCGTCAATGACGCCGTCATTTCATACACTTTGCAGCGGGGTTTCGAAGCAGGGCAGCGCGGCCAGCGAGCGGCCTTCCTCCCGCTGGCCCCCCCGCCGTCATCTCATACACTTTGCAGCGTGTTTCAAAGCAGGGCAGCGCGGCCAGCGAGCGGCCTTCCTCCCGCAAGCCTCCCGCTGGCCCCCCGCCGTCATTTCGTACACTTTGCAGCGTGTTTCAAAGCAGGGCAGCGCGGCCAGCGAGCGGCCTTCCTCCCGCAAGCCTCCCGCTGGCCCCCCCGCCGTCATTTCATACACTTTGCAGCGTGTTTCAAAGCAGGGCAGCGCGGGCAGCGAGCCGCCAGCCTCCCGCGTGAAATTCACACACTTTGCAGCGGCTCTCCCCGCAACACCGAGCCGCTTTAGTGCGCCGGGGGTCCCGCCCTCGTTTTCACAAACTTTACAGCGGGGCCGGAGGGGCTTCCGGCCGTCCCTCTTTTATTTTAAACCGCTCTATGGCGTGCCACCGGCCGTCCGTGCGTCGTGTTCATTCGCTCGGCGGGCTTGCGGTTCAGCACCGAAGGCTGGACAGCGACACTCCACGTCGCATTTCCCGGCAATTTAAAGCCGCCTCGGGGCTCCAGGCCTGTCGGGTGCGCTTTTAAACTCGCCCCGTCGGGACTCTGTCACTCTTCCCCCTCTTTTCTTGACACACTGGGTACTCTACTGGAGCTTGCAGCGGCGTTTGGCCGCACCTCCAGGCCGCCTCGGGGCTCCAGGCCTGTCGGGTGCGCTTTTAAACTGGCCCCGTTGGGACTTTGTCACTTTTCCCCCTCTTTTCTTGACACACTGGGTACTCTACTGGAGCTTGCAGCGGCGTTTGGTCGCACCTCCAGGCCGCCTAGGGGCTCCAGGCCTGTCGGGTGCGCTTTTAAACTCGCCCCGTTGGGACTCTGTCACTTTTTCCCCCCTTTTCTTGACACACTGGGTACTCTACTGGAGCTTGCAGCGGCGTTTGGTCGCACCTCCAGGCCGCCTCGGGGCTCCAGGCCTGTCGGGTGCGCTTTTAAACTGGCCCCGTTGGGACTTTGTCACTTTTCCCCCTCTTTTCTTGACACACTGGGTACTCTACTGGAGCTTGCAGCGGCGTTTGGTCGCACCTCCAGGCCGCCTAGGGGCTCCAGGCCTGTCGGGTGCGCTTTTAAACTCGCCCCGTTGGGACTTTGTCACTTTTTCCCCCCTTTTCTTGACACACTGGGTACTCTACTGGAGCTTGCAGCGGCGTTTGGCCGCACCTCCAGGCCGCCTCGGGGCTCCAGGCCTGTCGGGTGCGCTTTTAAACTCGCCCCGTTGGGACTTTGTCACTTTTTCCCCCCTTTTCTTGACACACTGGGTACTCTACTGGAGCTTGCAGCGGCGTTTGGCCGCACCTCCAGGCCGCCTCGGGGCTCCAGGCCTGTCGGGTGCGCTTTTAAACTGGCCCCGTTGGGACTTTGTCACTTTTTCCCCCCTTTTCTTGACACACTGGGTACTCTACTGGAGCTTGCAGCGGCGTTTGGCCGCACCTCCAGGCCGCCTAGGGGCTCCAGGCCTGTCGGGTGCGCTTTTAAACTGGCCCCGTTGGGACTCTGTCACTTTTCCCCCTCTTTTCTTGACACACTGGGTACTCTACTGGAGCTTGCAGCGGCGTTTGGCCGCACCTCCAGGCCGCCTCGGGGCTCCAGGCCTGTCGGGTGCGCTTTTAAACTGGCCCCGTTGGGACTTTGTCACTTTTTCCCCCCTTTTCTTGACACACTGGGTACTCTACTGGAGCTTGCAGCGGCGTTTGGTCGCACCTCCAGGCCGCCTCGGGGCTCCAGGCCTGTCGGGTGCGCATTTAAACTCGCCCCGTTGGGACTTTGTCACTTTTCCCCCCCTTTTCTTGACACACTGGGTACTCTACTGGAGCTTGCAGCGGCGTTTGGTCGCACCTCCAGGCCGCCTAGGGGCTCCAGGCCTGTCGGGTGCGCTTTTAAACTCGCCCCGTTGGGACTTTGTCACTTTTCCCCCTCTTTTCTTGACACACTGGGTACTCTACTGGAGCTTGCAGCGGCGTTTGGCCGCACCTCCAGGCCGCCTAGGGGCTCCAGGCCTGTCGGGTGCGCTTTTAAACTCGCCCCGTTGGGACTTTGTCACTTTTTCCCCCCTTTTCTTGACACACTGGGTACTCTACTGGAGCTTGCAGCGGCGTTTGGCCGCACCTCCAGGCCGCCTCGGGGCTCCAGGCCTGTCGGGTGCGCTTTTAAACTCGCCCCGTTGGGACTTTGTCACTTTTTCCCCCCTTTTCTTGACACACTGGGTACTCTACTGGAGCTTGCAGCGGCGTTTGGCCGCACCTCCAGGCCGCCTCGGGGCTCCAGGCCTGTCGGGTGCGCTTTTAAACTGGC
>NC_136358.1:11122500-11125000 GCF_037039965.1 Doryrhamphus excisus | reverse complement strand
CCGCCCTCTCGGCTGTGATCCACGCTCGTCCGATGCTGAACCGGCGTGGTGGGGCGGGGCGAAGCCGCCACGCGAGGCCGGTGAAGGCGCTCGCTTGTCGGACACGTCTTATCAACAGCCGCCCTCTCGGCTGTGAGACGCCGCGCGAGGCCGGGGAAGGCGCTCGCTCGTCGGACACATCATATCAACAGCCGCCCTCTCGGCTGTGAGCCACGCCCGGCCAACGGTGAAGCGGGAGAACCGGCGTGTACGGCGGGGCGAAGCCGCCGCGCGAGGCCGGTGAAGGCGCTCGCCTGTCGAACACATCATACGCGCAGCCTCGGCGTGAGCTGCGGAGGAGAACTTGGAAAAATTCTCACTCGAAAAAGGAACCAGAGGAGCGGCCCTCGCCGGCATCAGTCCGTGTTTCAGTGCTTCAAAATCGGCCTCAAAAAGCACGTTTTCTCGGTCTAAACCCTGGTAGTCAAGGTTTCTAAAAAGTCGGTTTCTCAAATCGTGCATGAGGTGTTTTGGTGAACCAGGTAATTTCGCATATACGGGAGAAGGTAAGGTATCCCCCCCCCCCCCTCTCGGCTGTTTTACCTTCTCCCGTCTAAGCGAAAATCCCTGGTTGACCAAAACACTCATTGACCGCCATTCATTTGACACTCTGTCATATTTTCAAACATTTTTCCCCCATTGACCGCCATTCATTTGACACTCTGTCATATTTTCAAACATTTTTCCCCCCATTGACCGCCATTCATTTGACACTCTGTCATATTTTCCAACATTTTTTTCCCCCGTTGACCGCCATTCATTTGACACTCTGTCACATTTTCAAACATTTTCCCCCCATTGACCCGTCAATGACGCCGTCATTTCATACACTTTGCAGCGGGGTTTCGAAGCAGGGCAGCGCGGCCAGCGAGCGGCCTTCCTCCCGCTGGCCCCCCCGCCGTCATCTCATACACTTTGCAGCGTGTTTCAAAGCAGGGCAGCGCGGCCAGCGAGCGGCCTTCCTCCCGCAAGCCTCCCGCTGGCCCCCCGCCGTCATTTCGTACACTTTGCAGCGTGTTTCAAAGCAGGGCAGCGCGGCCAGCGAGCGGCCTTCCTCCCGCAAGCCTCCCGCTGGCCCCCCCGCCGTCATTTCATACACTTTGCAGCGTGTTTCAAAGCAGGGCAGCGCGGGCAGCGAGCCGCCAGCCTCCCGCGTGAAATTCACACACTTTGCAGCGGCTCTCCCCGCAACACCGAGCCGCTTTAGTGCGCCGGGGGTCCCGCCCTCGTTTTCACAAACTTTACAGCGGGGCCGGAGGGGCTTCCGGCCGTCCCTCTTTTATTTTAAACCGCTCTATGGCGTGCCACCGGCCGTCCGTGCGTCGTGTTCATTCGCTCGGCGGGCTTGCGGTTCAGCACCGAAGGCTGGACAGCGACACTCCACGTCGCATTTCCCGGCAATTTAAAGCCGCCTCGGGGCTCCAGGCCTGTCGGGTGCGCTTTTAAACTCGCCCCGTCGGGACTCTGTCACTCTTCCCCCTCTTTTCTTGACACACTGGGTACTCTACTGGAGCTTGCAGCGGCGTTTGGCCGCACCTCCAGGCCGCCTCGGGGCTCCAGGCCTGTCGGGTGCGCTTTTAAACTGGCCCCGTTGGGACTTTGTCACTTTTCCCCCTCTTTTCTTGACACACTGGGTACTCTACTGGAGCTTGCAGCGGCGTTTGGTCGCACCTCCAGGCCGCCTAGGGGCTCCAGGCCTGTCGGGTGCGCTTTTAAACTCGCCCCGTTGGGACTCTGTCACTTTTTCCCCCCTTTTCTTGACACACTGGGTACTCTACTGGAGCTTGCAGCGGCGTTTGGTCGCACCTCCAGGCCGCCTCGGGGCTCCAGGCCTGTCGGGTGCGCTTTTAAACTGGCCCCGTTGGGACTTTGTCACTTTTCCCCCTCTTTTCTTGACACACTGGGTACTCTACTGGAGCTTGCAGCGGCGTTTGGTCGCACCTCCAGGCCGCCTAGGGGCTCCAGGCCTGTCGGGTGCGCTTTTAAACTCGCCCCGTTGGGACTTTGTCACTTTTTCCCCCCTTTTCTTGACACACTGGGTACTCTACTGGAGCTTGCAGCGGCGTTTGGCCGCACCTCCAGGCCGCCTCGGGGCTCCAGGCCTGTCGGGTGCGCTTTTAAACTCGCCCCGTTGGGACTTTGTCACTTTTTCCCCCCTTTTCTTGACACACTGGGTACTCTACTGGAGCTTGCAGCGGCGTTTGGCCGCACCTCCAGGCCGCCTCGGGGCTCCAGGCCTGTCGGGTGCGCTTTTAAACTGGCCCCGTTGGGACTTTGTCACTTTTTCCCCCCTTTTCTTGACACACTGGGTACTCTACTGGAGCTTGCAGCGGCGTTTGGCCGCACCTCCAGGCCGCCTAGGGGCTCCAGGCCTGTCGGGTGCGCTTTTAAACTGGCCCCGTTGGGACTCTGTCACTTTTCCCCCTCTTTTCTTGACACACTGGGTACTCTACTGGAGCTT
>NC_136358.1:11110000-11112500 GCF_037039965.1 Doryrhamphus excisus | reverse complement strand
GCCGTTGGAGGACGGCCGGGTCAGACGGGTCGTCTCGATCTCGCTTCAATCGGGTCGGGCGGGGGGACCGCGACGCCGACCAGGGGGCCCCCCCCCGGAGGGGGGGGTTGCCTGGCCGATCGAGGCTCACGCCGCGTGTCCGCCCTCGCCCATCGAGGCCAAGCCGCAGGTCGGGGGAACCGTCCGCCCGAACACCGGCGCGAGCGCCGGCCGGCGGGGGCCCCCCGTGGCGGGTCAGGTTTGCAAATCGGTCAGTTCTCTCTCCACGCTCTGTCGTTCCGGTCCCACGACGGTCTGTCTTCAAGGTTCTCACGACGGTCTGTCTTCAAGGTTCTCACGACGGTCTGTCTTCTCCGTTCTCACGACGGTCTGTCTTCTCCGTTCTCACGACGGTCTGTCTTCTCCGTTCTCACGACGGTCTGTCTTTCCGGCCTGACGCCGCGCGAGGCCGGTGAAGGCGCTCGCTCGTCGGACACATCATATCAACAGCCGCCCTCTCGGCTGTGATCCACGCTCGTCCGATGCTGAACCGGCGTGGTGGGGCGGGGCGAAGCCGCCACGCGAGGCCGGTGAAGGCGCTCGCTTGTCGGACACGTCTTATCAACAGCCGCCCTCTCGGCTGTGAGACGCCGCGCGAGGCCGGGGAAGGCGCTCGCTCGTCGGACACATCATATCAACAGCCGCCCTCTCGGCTGTGATCCACGCTCGTCCGATGCTGAACCGGCGTGGTGGGGCGGGGCGAAGCCGCCACGCGAGGCCGGTGAAGGCGCTCGCTTGTCGGACACGTCTTATCAACAGCCGCCCTCTCGGCTGTGAGACGCCGCGCGAGGCCGGGGAAGGCGCTCGCTCGTCGGACACATCATATCAACAGCCGCCCTCTCGGCTGTGAGCCACGCCCGGCCAACGGTGAAGCGGGAGAACCGGCGTGTACGGCGGGGCGAAGCCGCCGCGCGAGGCCGGTGAAGGCGCTCGCCTGTCGAACACATCATACGCGCAGCCTCGGCGTGAGCTGCGGAGGAGAACTTGGAAAAATTCTCACTCGAAAAAGGAACCAGAGGAGCGGCCCTCGCCGGCATCAGTCCGTGTTTCAGTGCTTCAAAATCGGCCTCAAAAAGCACGTTTTCTCGGTCTAAACCCTGGTAGTCAAGGTTTCTAAAAAGTCGGTTTCTCAAATCGTGCATGAGGTGTTTTGGTGAACCAGGTAATTTCGCATATACGGGAGAAGGTAAGGTATCCCCCCCCCCCCCCTCTCGGCTGTTTTACCTTCTCCCGTCTAAGCGAAAATCCCTGGTTGACCAAAACACTCATTGACCGCCATTCATTTGACACTCTGTCATATTTTCAAACATTTTTCCCCCATTGACCGCCATTCATTTGACACTCTGTCATATTTTCAAACATTTTTCCCCCCATTGACCGCCATTCATTTGACACTCTGTCATATTTTCCAACATTTTTTTCCCCCGTTGACCGCCATTCATTTGACACTCTGTCACATTTTCAAACATTTTCCCCCCATTGACCCGTCAATGACGCCGTCATTTCATACACTTTGCAGCGGGGTTTCGAAGCAGGGCAGCGCGGCCAGCGAGCGGCCTTCCTCCCGCTGGCCCCCCCGCCGTCATCTCATACACTTTGCAGCGTGTTTCAAAGCAGGGCAGCGCGGCCAGCGAGCGGCCTTCCTCCCGCAAGCCTCCCGCTGGCCCCCCGCCGTCATTTCGTACACTTTGCAGCGTGTTTCAAAGCAGGGCAGCGCGGCCAGCGAGCGGCCTTCCTCCCGCAAGCCTCCCGCTGGCCCCCCCGCCGTCATTTCATACACTTTGCAGCGTGTTTCAAAGCAGGGCAGCGCGGGCAGCGAGCCGCCAGCCTCCCGCGTGAAATTCACACACTTTGCAGCGGCTCTCCCCGCAACACCGAGCCGCTTTAGTGCGCCGGGGGTCCCGCCCTCGTTTTCACAAACTTTACAGCGGGGCCGGAGGGGCTTCCGGCCGTCCCTCTTTTATTTTAAACCGCTCTATGGCGTGCCACCGGCCGTCCGTGCGTCGTGTTCATTCGCTCGGCGGGCTTGCGGTTCAGCACCGAAGGCTGGACAGCGACACTCCACGTCGCATTTCCCGGCAATTTAAAGCCGCCTCGGGGCTCCAGGCCTGTCGGGTGCGCTTTTAAACTCGCCCCGTCGGGACTCTGTCACTCTTCCCCCTCTTTTCTTGACACACTGGGTACTCTACTGGAGCTTGCAGCGGCGTTTGGCCGCACCTCCAGGCCGCCTCGGGGCTCCAGGCCTGTCGGGTGCGCTTTTAAACTGGCCCCGTTGGGACTTTGTCACTTTTTCCCCCCTTTTCTTGACACACTGGGTACTCTACTGGAGCTTGCAGCGGCGTTTGGCCGCACCTCCAGGCCGCCTCGGGGCTCCAGGCCTGTCGGGTGCGCTTTTAAACTGGCCCCGTTGGGACTTTGTCACTTTTCCCCCTCTTTTCTTGACACACTGGGTACTCTACTG
>NC_136358.1:11082500-11085000 GCF_037039965.1 Doryrhamphus excisus | reverse complement strand
TCGGTTTCTCAAATCGTGCATGAGGTGTTTTGGTGAACCAGGTAATTTCGCATATACGGGAGAAGGTAAGGTATCCCCCCCCCCCCCCCTCTCGGCTGTTTTACCTTCTCCCGTCTAAGCGAAAATCCCTGGTTGACCAAAACACTCATTGGCCGCCATTCATTTGACACTCTGTCATATTTTCAAACATTTTTCCCCCATTGACCGCCATTCATTTGACACTCTGTCATATTTTCAAACATTTTTCCCCCCATTGACCGCCATTCATTTGACACTCTGTCATATTTTCCAACATTTTTTTCCCCCATTGACCGCCATTCATTTGACACTCTGTCACATTTTCAAACATTTTCCCCCCATTGACCCGTCAATGACGCCGTCATTTCATACACTTTGCAGCGGGGTTTCGAAGCAGGGCAGCGCGGCCAGCGAGCGGCCTTCCTCCCGCTGGCCCCCCCCCCCCACCGTCATTTCATACACTTTGCAGCGTGTTTCAAAGCAGGGCAGCGCGGCCAGCGAGCGGCCTTCCTCCCGCAAGCCTCCCGCTGGCCCCCCGCCGTCATTTCGTACACTTTGCAGCGTGTTTCAAAGCAGGGCAGCGCGGCCAGCGAGCGGCCTTCCTCCCGCAAGCCTCCCGCTGGCCCCCCGCCGTCATTTCGTACACTTTGCAGCGTGTTTCAAAGCAGGGCAGCGCGGCCAGCGAGCGGCCTTCCTCCCGCAAGCCTCCCGCTGGCCCCCCGCCGTCATTTCGTACACTTTGCAGCGTGTTTCAAAGCAGGGCATTGCCGGCAGCGAGGGGCCTTCCTCCCGCAAGCCTCCCGCTGGCCCCCCCCCCGCCGTCATTTCATACACTTTGCAGCGTGTTTCAAAGCAGGGCAGCGCGGCCAGCGAGCGGCCTTCCTCCCGCAAGCCTCCCGCTGGCCCCCCGCCGTCATTTCGTACACTTTGCAGCGTGTTTCAAAGCAGGGCAGCGCGGCCAGCGAGCGGCCTTCCTCCCGCAAGCCTCCCGCTGGCCCCCCGCCGTCATTTCGTACACTTTGCAGCGTGTTTCAAAGCAGGGCAGCGCGGCCAGCGAGCGGCCTTCCTCCCGCAAGCCTCCCGCTGGCCCCCCGCCGTCATTTCGTACACTTTGCAGCGTGTTTCAAAGCAGGGCATTGCCGGCAGCGAGGGGCCTTCCTCCCGCAAGCCTCCCGCTGGCCCCCCCCCCGCCGTCATTTCATACACTTTGCAGCGTGTTTCAAAGCAGGGCAGCGCGGCCAACGAGCGGCCTTCCTCCCGCAAGCCTCCCGCTGGCCCCCCGCCGTCATTTCATACACTTTGCAGCGTGTTTCAAAGCAGGGCAGCGCGGCCAGCGAGCGGCCTTCCTCCCGCAAGCCTCCCGCTGGCCCCCCGCCGTCATTTCATACACTTTGCAGCGTGTTTCAAAGCAGGGCAGCGCGGCCAGCGAGCGGCCTTCCTCCCGCAAGCCTCCCGCTGGCCCCCCGCCGTCATTTCATACACTTTGCAGCGTGTTTCAAAGCAGGGCAGCGCGGCCAGCGAGCGGCCTTCCTCCCGCAAGCCTCCCGCTGGCCCCCCCGCCGTCATTTCATACACTTTGCAGCGTGTTTCAAAGCAGGGCAGCGCGGGCAGCGAGCCGCCAGCCTCCCGCGTGAAATTCACACACTTTGCAGCGGCTCTCCCCGCAACACCGAGCCGCTTTAGTGCGCCGGGGGTCCCGCCCTCGTTTTCACAAACTTTACAGCGGGGCCGGAGGGGCTTCCGGCCGTCCCTCTTTTATTTTAAACCGCTCTATGGCGTGCCACCGGCCGTCCGTGCGTCGTGTTCATTCGCTCGGCGGGCTTGCGGTTCAGCACCGAAGGCTGGACAGCGACACTCCACGTCGCATTTCCCGGCAATTTAAAGCCGCCTCGGGGCTCCAGGCCTGTCGGGTGCGCTTTTAAACTCGCCCCGTCGGGACTCTGTCACTCTTCCCCCTCTTTTCTTGACACACTGGGTACTCTACTGGAGCTTGCAGCGGCGTTTGGTCGCACCTCCAGGCCGCCTAGGGGCTCCAGGCCTGTCGGGTGCGCTTTTAAACTGGCCCCGTTGGGACTTTGTCACTTTTTCCCCCCTTTTCTTGACACACTGGGTACTCTACTGGAGCTTGCAGCGGCGTTTGGCCGCACCTCCAGGCCGCCTCGGGGCTCCAGGCCTGTCGGGTGCGCTTTTAAACTGGCCCCGTTGGGACTTTGTCACTTTTCCCCCTCTTTTCTTGACACACTGGGTACTCTACTGGAGCTTGCAGCGGCGTTTGGCCGCACCTCCAGGCCGCCTCGGGGCTCCAGGCCTGTCGGGTGCGCTTTTAAACTGGCCCCGTTGGGACTTTGTCACTTTTCCCCCTCTTTTCTTGACACACTGGGTACTCTACTGGAGCTTGCAGCGGCGTTTGGTCGCACCTCCAGGCCGCCTAGGGGCTCCAGGCCTGTCGGGTGCGCTTTTAAACTGGCCCCGTTGGGACTCT
>NC_136358.1:11065000-11070000 GCF_037039965.1 Doryrhamphus excisus | reverse complement strand
TATACGGGAGAAGGTAAGGTATCCCCCCCCCCCCCCTCTCGGCTGTTTTACCTTCTCCCGTCTAAGCGAAAATCCCTGGTTGACCAAAACACTCATTGGCCGCCATTCATTTGACACTCTGTCATATTTTCAAACATTTTTCCCCCATTGACCGCCATTCATTTGACACTCTGTCATATTTTCAAACATTTTTCCCCCCATTGACCGCCATTCATTTGACACTCTGTCATATTTTCCAACATTTTTTTCCCCCATTGACCGCCATTCATTTGACACTCTGTCACATTTTCAAACATTTTCCCCCCATTGACCCGTCAATGACGCCGTCATTTCATACACTTTGCAGCGGGGTTTCGAAGCAGGGCAGCGCGGCCAGCGAGCGGCCTTCCTCCCGCTGGCCCCCCCCCCCCGCCGTCATTTCATACACTTTGCAGCGTGTTTCAAAGCAGGGCAGCGCGGCCAGCGAGCGGCCTTCCTCCCGCAAGCCTCCCGCTGGCCCCCCGCCGTCATTTCGTACACTTTGCAGCGTGTTTCAAAGCAGGGCAGCGCGGCCAGCGAGCGGCCTTCCTCCCGCAAGCCTCCCGCTGGCCCCCCGCCGTCATTTCGTACACTTTGCAGCGTGTTTCAAAGCAGGGCAGCGCGGCCAGCGTGCGGCCTTCCTCCCGCAAGCCTCCCGCTGGCCCCCCGCCGTCATTTCGTACACTTTGCAGCGTGTTTCAAAGCAGGGCATTGCCGGCAGCGAGGGGCCTTCCTCCCGCAAGCCTCCCGCTGGCCCCCCCCCCGCCGTCATTTCATACACTTTGCAGCGTGTTTCAAAGCAGGGCAGCGCGGCCAGCGAGCGGCCTTCCTCCCGCAAGCCTCCCGCTGGCCCCCCGCCGTCATTTCGTACACTTTGCAGCGTGTTTCAAAGCAGGGCAGCGCGGCCAGCGAGCGGCCTTCCTCCCGCAAGCCTCCCGCTGGCCCCCCGCCGTCATTTCGTACACTTTGCAGCGTGTTTCAAAGCAGGGCAGCGCGGCCAGCGAGCGGCCTTCCTCCCGCAAGCCTCCCGCTGGCCCCCCGCCGTCATTTCGTACACTTTGCAGCGTGTTTCAAAGCAGGGCATTGCCGGCAGCGAGGGGCCTTCCTCCCGCAAGCCTCCCGCTGGCCCCCCCCCCGCCGTCATTTCATACACTTTGCAGCGTGTTTCAAAGCAGGGCAGCGCGGCCAACGAGCGGCCTTCCTCCCGCAAGCCTCCCGCTGGCCCCCCGCCGTCATTTCATACACTTTGCAGCGTGTTTCAAAGCAGGGCAGCGCGGCCAGCGAGCGGCCTTCCTCCCGCAAGCCTCCCGCTGGCCCCCCGCCGTCATTTCATACACTTTGCAGCGTGTTTCAAAGCAGGGCAGCGCGGCCAGCGAGCGGCCTTCCTCCCGCAAGCCTCCCGCTGGCCCCCCGCCGTCATTTCATACACTTTGCAGCGTGTTTCAAAGCAGGGCAGCGCGGCCAGCGAGCGGCCTTCCTCCCGCAAGCCTCCCGCTGGCCCCCCCGCCGTCATTTCATACACTTTGCAGCGTGTTTCAAAGCAGGGCAGCGCGGGCAGCGAGCCGCCAGCCTCCCGCGTGAAATTCACACACTTTGCAGCGGCTCTCCCCGCAACACCGAGCCGCTTTAGTGCGCCGGGGGTCCCGCCCTCGTTTTCACAAACTTTACAGCGGGGCCGGAGGGGCTTCCGGCCGTCCCTCTTTTATTTTAAACCGCTCTATGGCGTGCCACCGGCCGTCCGTGCGTCGTGTTCATTCGCTCGGCGGGCTTGCGGTTCAGCACCGAAGGCTGGACAGCGACACTCCACGTCGCATTTCCCGGCAATTTAAAGCCGCCTCGGGGCTCCAGGCCTGTCGGGTGCGCTTTTAAACTCGCCCCGTCGGGACTCTGTCACTCTTCCCCCTCTTTTCTTGACACACTGGGTACTCTACTGGAGCTTGCAGCGGCGTTTGGTCGCACCTCCAGGCCGCCTAGGGGCTCCAGGCCTGTCGGGTGCGCTTTTAAACTGGCCCCGTTGGGACTTTGTCACTTTTTCCCCCCTTTTCTTGACACACTGGGTACTCTACTGGAGCTTGCAGCGGCGTTTGGTCGCACCTCCAGGCCGCCTAGGGGCTCCAGGCCTGTCGGGTGCGCTTTTAAACTGGCCCCGTTGGGACTCTGTCACTTTTTCCCCCCTTTTCTTGACACACTGGGTACTCTACTGGAGCTTGCAGCGGCGTTTGGCCGCACCTCCAGGCCGCCTAGGGGCTCCAGGCCTGTCGGGTGCGCTTTTAAACTGGCCCCGTTGGGACTTTGTCACTTTTCCCCCCCTTTTCTTGACACACTGGGTACTCTACTGGAGCTTGCAGCGGCGTTTGGCCGCACCTCCAGGCCGCCTAGGGGCTCCAGGCCTGTCGGGTGCGCTTTTAAACTCGCCCCGTTGGGACTCTGTCACTTTTTCCCCCCTTTTCTTGACACACTGGGTACTCTACTGGAGCTTGCAGCGGCGTTTGGCCGCACCTCCAGGCCGCCTCGGGGCTCCAGGCCTGTCGGGTGCGCTTTTAAACTGGCCCCGTTGGGACTTTGTCACTTTTCCCCCTCTTTTCTTGACACACTGGGTACTCTACTGGAGCTTGCAGCGGCGTTTGGCCGCACCTCCAGGCCGCCTCGGGGCTCCAGGCCTGTCGGGTGCGCTTTTAAACTGGCCCCGTTGGGACTTTGTCACTTTTCCCCCTCTTTTCTTGACACACTGGGTACTCTACTGGAGCTTGCAGCGGCGTTTGGTCGCACCTCCAGGCCGCCTAGGGGCTCCAGGCCTGTCGGGTGCGCTTTTAAACTGGCCCCGTTGGGACTCTGTCACTTTTTCCCCCCTTTTCTTGACACACTGGGTACTCTACTGGAGCTTGCAGCGGCGTTTGGTCGCACCTCCAGGCCGCCTAGGGGCTCCAGGCCTGTCGGGTGCGCTTTTAAACTGGCCCCGTTGGGACTTTGTCACTTTTCCCCCCCTTTTCTTGACACACTGGGTACTCTACTGGAGCTTGCAGCGGCGTTTGGCCGCACCTCCAGGCCGCCTAGGGGCTCCAGGCCTGTCGGGTGCGCTTTTAAACTCGCCCCGTTGGGACTCTGTCACTTTTTCCCCCCTTTTCTTGACACACTGGGTACTCTACTGGAGCTTGCAGCGGCGTTTGGCCGCACCTCCAGGCCGCCTCGGGGCTCCAGGCCTGTCGGGTGCGCTTTTAAACTGGCCCCGTTGGGACTTTGTCACTTTTTCCCCCCTTTTCTTGACACACTGGGTACTCTACTGGAGCTTGCAGCGGCGTTTGGTCGCACCTCCAGGCCGCCTAGGGGCTCCAGGCCTGTCGGGTGCGCTTTTAAACTCGCCCCGTTGGGACTTTGTCACTTTTCCCCCCCTTTTCTTGACACACTGGGTACTCTACTGGAGCTTGCAGCGGCGTTTGGTCGCACCTCCAGGCCGCCTAGGGGCTCCAGGCCTGTCGGGTGCGCTTTTAAACTGGCCCCGTTGGGACTCTGTCACTTTTCCCCCTCTTTTCTTGACACACTGGGTACTCTACTGGAGCTTGCAGCGGCGTTTGGCCGCACCTCCAGGCCGCCTCGGGGCTCCAGGCCTGTCGGGTGCGCTTTTAAACTGGCCCCGTTGGGACTTTGTCACTTTTCCCCCTCTTTTCTTGACACACTGGGTACTCTACTGGAGCTTGCAGCGGCGTTTGGCCGCACCTCCAGGCCGCCTCGGGGCTCCAGGCCTGTCGGGTGCGCTTTTAAACTGGCCCCGTTGGGACTTTGTCACTTTTCCCCCTCTTTTCTTGACACACTGGGTACTCTACTGGAGCTTGCAGCGGCGTTTGGTCGCACCTCCAGGCCGCCTAGGGGCTCCAGGCCTGTCGGGTGCGCTTTTAAACTGGCCCCGTTGGGACTTTGTCACTTTTCCCCCCCTTTTCTTGACACACTGGGTACTCTACTGGAGCTTGCAGCGGCGTTTGGCCGCACCTCCAGGCCGCCTCGGGGCTCCAGGCCTGTCGGGTGCGCTTTTAAACTGGCCCCGTTGGGACTTTGTCACTTTTTCCCCCCTTTTCTTGACACACTGGGTACTCTACTGGAGCTTGCAGCGGCGTTTGGCCGCACCTCCAGGCCGCCTCGGGGCTCCAGGCCTGTCGGGTGCGCTTTTAAACTGGCCCCGTTGGGACTTTGTCACTTTTCCCCCCCTTTTCTTGACACACTGGGTACTCTACTGGAGCTTGCAGCGGCGTTTGGCCGCACCTCCAGGCCGCCTAGGGGCTCCAGGCCTGTCGGGTGCGCTTTTAAACTGGCCCCGTTGGGACTTTGTCACTTTTCCCCCCCTTTTCTTGACACACTGGGTACTCTACTGGAGCTTGCAGCGGCGTTTGGTCGCACCTCCAGGCCGCCTAGGGGCTCCAGGCCTGTCGGGTGCGCTTTTAAACTGGCCCCGTTGGGACTTTGTCACTTTTTCCCCCCTTTTCTTGACACACTGGGTACTCTACTGGAGCTTGCAGCGGCGTTTGGTCGCACCTCCAGGCCGCCTAGGGGCTCCAGGCCTGTCGGGTGCGCTTTTAAACTGGCCCCGTTGGGACTCTGTCACTTTTTCCCCCCTTTTCTTGACACACTGGGTACTCTACTGGAGCTTGCAGCGGCGTTTGGCCGCACCTCCAGGCCGCCTAGGGGCTCCAGGCCTGTCGGGTGCGCTTTTAAACTGGCCCCGTTGGGACTTTGTCACTTTTCCCCCCCTTTTCTTGACACACTGGGTACTCTACTGGAGCTTGCAGCGGCGTTTGGCCGCACCTCCAGGCCGCCTAGGGGCTCCAGGCCTGTCGGGTGCGCTTTTAAACTCGCCCCGTTGGGACTCTGTCACTTTTTCCCCCCTTTTCTTGACACACTGGGTACTCTACTGGAGCTTGCAGCGGCGTTTGGCCGCACCTCCAGGCCGCCTCGGGGCTCCAGGCCTGTCGGGTGCGCTTTTAAACTGGCCC
>NC_136358.1:11052500-11055000 GCF_037039965.1 Doryrhamphus excisus | reverse complement strand
CTCGCTCGTCGGACACATCATATCAACAGCCGCCCTCTCGGCTGTGATCCACGCTCGTCCGATGCTGAACCGGCGTGGTGGGGCGGGGCGAAGCCGCCACGCGAGGCCGGTGAAGGCGCTCGCTTGTCGGACACGTCTTATCAACAGCCGCCCTCTCGGCTGTGAGACGCCGCGCGAGGCCGGGGAAGGCGCTCGCTCGTCGGACACATCATATCAACAGCCGCCCTCTCGGCTGTGATCCACGCTCGTCCGATGCTGAACCGGCGTGGTGGGGCGGGGCGAAGCCGCCACGCGAGGCCGGTGAAGGCGCTCGCTTGTCGGACACGTCTTATCAACAGCCGCCCTCTCGGCTGTGAGACGCCGCGCGAGGCCGGGGAAGGCGCTCGCTCGTCGGACACATCATATCAACAGCCGCCCTCTCGGCTGCAAGCCACGCCCAGCCAACGGTGAAGCGGGAGAACCGGCGTGTACGGCGGGGCGAAGCCGCCGCGCGAGGCCGGTGAAGGCGCTCGCCTGTCGAACACATCATACGCGCAGCCTCGGCGTGAGCTGCGGAGGAGAACTTGGAAAAATTCTCACTCGAAAAAAGAACCAGAGGAGCGGCCCTCGCCGGCATCAGTCCGTGTTTCAGTGCTTCAAAATCGGCCTCAAAAAGCACGTTTTCTCGGTCTAAACCCTGGTAGTCAAGGTTTCTAAAAAGTCGGTTTCTCAAATCGTGCATGAGGTGTTTTGGTGAACCAGGTAATTTCGCATATACGGGAGAAGGTAAGGTATCCCCCCCCCCCCCTCTCGGCTGTTTTACCTTCTCCCGTCTAAGCGAAAATCCCTGGTTGACCAAAACACTCATTGACCGCCATTCATTTGACACTCTGTCATATTTTCAAACATTTTTCCCCCATTGACCGCCATTCATTTGACACTCTGTCATATTTTCCAACATTTTTTTCCCCCATTGACCGCCATTCATTTGACACTCTGTCACATTTTCAAACATTTTCCCCCCATTGACCCGTCAATGACGCCGTCATTTCATACACTTTGCAGCGGGGTTTCGAAGCAGGGCAGCGCGGCCAGCGAGCGGCCTTCCTCCCGCAAGCCTCCCGCTGGCCCCCCGCCGTCATTTCGTACACTTTGCAGCGTGTTTCAAAGCAGGGCAGCGCGGCCAGCGAGCGGCCTTCCTCCCGCAAGCCTCCCGCTGGCCCCCCGCCGTCATTTCGTACACTTTGCAGCGTGTTTCAAAGCAGGGCAGCGCGGCCAGCGAGCGGCCTTCCTCCCGCAAGCCTCCCGCTGGCCCCCCGCCGTCATTTCATACACTTTGCAGCGTGTTTCAAAGCAGGGCAGCGCGGCCAGCGAGCGGCCTTCCTCCCGCAAGCCTCCCGCTGGCGCCCCGCCGTCATTTCGTACACTTTGCAGCGTGTTTCAAAGCAGGGCAGCGCGGGCAGCGAGCGGCCTTCCTCCCGCAAGCCTCCCGCTGGCCCCCCGCCGTCATTTCGTACACTTTGCAGCGTGTTTCAAAGCAGGGCAGCGCGGGCAGCGAGCGGCCTTCCTCCCGCAAGCCTCCCGCTGGCCCCCCGCCGTCATTTCGTACACTTTGCAGCGTGTTTCAAAGCAGGGCAGAGCGGCCTTCCTCCCGCAAGCCTCCCGCTGGCCCCCCGCCGTCATTTCATACACTTTGCAGCGTGTTTCAAAGCAGGGCAGCGCGGCCAGCGAGCGGCCTTCCTCCCGCAAGCCTCCCGCTGGCCCCCCGCCGTCATTTCGTACACTTTGCAGCGTGTTTCAAAGCAGGGCATTGCCGGCAGCGAGGGGCCTTCCTCCCGCAAGCCTCCCGCTGGCCCCCCGCCGTCATTTCATACACTTTGCAGCGTGTTTCAAAGCAGGGCAGCGCGGCCAGCGAGCGGCCTTCCTCCCGCAAGCCTCCCGCTGGCCCCCCGCCGTCATTTCGTACACTTTGCAGCGTGTTTCAAAGCAGGGCATTGCGGGCAGCGAGGGGCCTTCCTCCCGCAAGCCTCCCGCTGGCCCCCCGCCGTCATTTCATACACTTTGCAGCGTGTTTCAAAGCAGGGCAGCGCGGCCAGCGAGCGGCCTTCCTCCCGCTGGCCCCCCGCCGTCATTTCATACACTTTGCAGCGTGTTTCAAAGCAGGGCAGCGCGGCCAGCGAGCGGCCTTCCTCCCGCAAGCCTCCCGCTGGCCCCCCGCCGTCATTTCATACACTTTGCAGCGTGTTTCAAAGCAGGGCAGCGCGGCCAGCGAGCGGCCTTCCTCCCGCTGGCCCCCCGCCGTCATTTCATACACTTTGCAGCGTGTTTCAAAGCAGGGCAGCGCGGCCAGCGAGCGGCCTTCCTCCCGCTGGCCCCCCGCCGTCATTTCATACACTTTGCAGCGTGTTTCAAAGCAGGGCAGCGCGGCCAGCGAGCGGCCTTCCTCCCGCAAGCCTCCCGCTGGCCCCCCGCCGTCATTTCGTACACTTTGCAGCGTGTTTCAAAGCAGGGCATTGCGGGC